>NC_081361.1:102493155-102533155 GCF_030684315.1 Stegostoma tigrinum
CTGCATCCTATCAATGTCTCTTTGTAACTTAGAACAGCCCTCCGCACTGCCCACAATGCAAGCTACCTTCATCCAAATCATTTACAAAAATCACAAATAGGAGTGGACCCAGTACAGATCCTTGTGGTACATCACTCATAACTGAGCACCATGTTGAATATTTTCCATCCACTACCACCCTTCGTCTTCTCAGGGTCAGCCAATTCTGAATCAAATCTGCCACATTTCCCTCTATCCCATGCCTCCTTACCTTCTGCATGAGCCTACCATGGGGAACCTTATCAAACGCCTTACTTAAATCCATGTGTACCACATCCACCGCTCTACCTGCATCCACGTGTTTGGTCACCGCTTCAAAGAATTCATTAAGGTTTGTGAGGCGTGATCTACCCGTCACAAATCCATGCTGACTATCACAAATCAAGCTGCGCCTTTCCAAGTGATCATAAATCCTATCTCTCAAAGCCCTTTCCAATAATTTGCCCACTACTGACGTAAGACTAGCTGGCCTGTAATTTCCAGGGTTATCCCTGTTCCTTTATTTGAGCAAGGGATTGACGTTTGCCACTGTCCAATCTTCCAGCATTATACCCGTGGGCAGTGAGGATGAAAAGATCATCGCCAAAGGCTCTGTGATCTCCTCCCTCGCTTCCCATAGAATCCTTGGATAAATCCCATTGGGCCCGGGAGACTTATCTCTCTTCAACTCCCTCAGAATTCCGAGCACATCTTCCTTACTAACAGCGACCTTCTCTAGCTGACCAGCCTGTTTCACACTGTTCACTTCTACAACTGGGTCCCTCTCAGTTGTGAATACTGAAGAAAAGTATTCATACAGGCCTCTCCTACCTCTTTAGGCTCTGGGCACAAATTCCCTTTACAATCCTTGATCGGCCCTACCCTTTCTCTGGTCATCCTCTTATTCCTCCCGTGTGTGTAAAAAGCCTTGGAGTTTTCCTTGATCCTATCCGCCAAGGTTTTCTCCTGCCCCCTTATAGCTCTCCTAAGCCCTTTCTTCAGCTCCTTCCTGGATAACTTGTATTCTTCTAGAGCTTTTCCATTCCTCTTTTCCTAAACATTACATAAGCCTCCTTCTTCCTCGTAACCAGTCATTCTACCTCTCTCGCGACCCAAGGCTCCCTCGCTCGACTGCATCTTCCCTGCCTGCTCAGGACAAACATATCGAGCACACACAGTATGCACTCCTTAAACATTCTTTACATTTCAATAGTGTTCTTCCCTGACAGCATCTGTTCCCATTTTATGTTACCCAGCTCTCGCCTAAAAGAATTGTAATTACCCTTCCCCCAGTTGTAAACCTTACCCTGCTGTATGTACCTATCCTTATCCATGACTGTTGTAAAAGTAACAGAGTTATGATCGCTACTGCCAAAATGCTCTCCTACCAACAGGTCTAACACTTGGCCCAGTTCGTTGCCAAGCACCAAATCCAAAGTGGTCTCTCCTCGTGTTGGTCTATCTACATACTGTGCCAGGAATCCTTCCTGAACGCACTGGACAAAATCCGTTCCATCTAATCTATTACGACAAAAATGTTTCCAATCAATATTTCTCCCCGACTACAACCCTGTGACTTCTGCACCTTTCCAGTATCTGCCTCCCAATCCACTCCTCCACTTCTCTGCAACTATCAGGGAGTCTGTAAAAAAAACCAACAAAATGTCTGCTCCTTCCTTGTTCCTGACCTCAACCCAAACTGAATCTGTAGATATATCATTCTCAAACTGCCTTTCGGTAGCTGCTGTATTCGCCCTGACTAGCAAAGCCTCTCCCCCACCTCTTTTTCCACCTCCCCTATTTCTTTTAAAGTATCTAAATCCCGGAACTTCCAACAACACATCCTGTCCCTGGGATACCCAAGTTTCTGTTATGGCCACAACATCGTAGTTCCAAGTACTGACCCATGCTCTAAGTTCATTCGCTTTATTTCTGATACACCTAGCATTGAATTACACACACCTCAAACCACCCCCGTGTCCACAATCACGCTCCATCAACCGTATTTCTTTATAAACAGCCTCACTCCCTCTTGTGTCTGTTGGAAGGCTGAATACCTCACCCTCTGAATTACAAATCCGGTTCCCTGCCCTTTGCCAATCTTATTTAAACCGTCCCGTACAGCTCAAGCAAACCTCCCTCCCAGGATATTTGTGCCCTTCTGGGTCAGATGTAATCGGTCCTTACTGTACAGGTCCCACCTTTCCCAGAATGTGCTCCAATTATCCACATAATGGAAGTCCTCCCTCCTACACCAGCCCTGTAGCCGCATGTTTAGCCGCACTCTCTCCCTATTTCTTACTTCATTATCACGTGGCACTGGTAGTAATCCAGAGATAACTCCCCTGTTTGTCCTGGACTTCAGCTTCCAACCTGTACTCGTTTTACACATTCTCTGCCCTTTTTCTACCTATGTCATTGGTACCAATGTGTACCATGCCTGCTGGTAGCTCCGCCTCCCCCTTAGGGATCCTGAAGACACGATCCGAGATGGCACGGACCCTGGCACCTGGGAGGCAACATACCATCTGTTCGTCTCGTTCACCTCTACAGAACCGCCTGTCTGTGTGTCTAACTATTGAATTCCCCATTACAGTTGCTCCCCCATTCTACCCCCCCTTCCCTTCTGTGCCACAGGGACAGGCTGAGTGCCAGGGACCTGTCTGCTCTGGCCTTCCCCGGTAGGTTGTCCCCCACAACAGTGTCCAAAACGGTCTCCTTGTTATTGAGGGGAATGGCCACAGGGGATCCCTGCACTGTCTGCCTATTCCCTTTCCCCTTCCTGACAGTCACCCAGCTACCTTTTTCCTGTACCTTGGATGCGCCCATCTCCTTATAACTCCTCCCTATCACCCCCTCAGCCTCCCGAATGATCTGGAGTTCATCCAGCTCCAGCTCCAATTCCCTAACATGGTTTTTGAGGAGCTGGAGTTGGGTGCACTTCTTGCAGGTGAAATCGGAGGGGACATCAGCAGTGACCCTTAGCTCCCACATCCTGCAAGAGGAGCATGCATCTGCCCAGCTTCCATTCCCTCTACTCGAGATTTCCAGAAGAATTTTTAAAAAGCCTCACCTTACCGAACCTCGACACAGTCCTTTTTTTGGGTTGGAGGAGGAGGATGGGCGGGAGACACGACATGTTTAGTGTTTCGTGTTTAGCCAATGCCTGAATATATCTGCTCCTTCCTGGCTCACAATGTCTCCGCACACCCATCTGCTGCCACGAGGTAAGTTTTTTTATTGGAGAATAAAAAAGGAGGTCATGACTTTTTTTTACAGTAGCACGTTGGTAGTGGTGACTGATGAATTAGGCACCCTTTAGGTGCTCATTTCTTTCCTATTTATCTGAGCTGATCCTATGTATGTGCAGGGCTTGTCTGTAGGGGATAGCTTCCTTAGTATGTTCTGTATGTTAGCTAGAGAGCTGCAGCATCGTGAGGTTGAGACTGATTCTGAAGAGTGGCCCATGGTAAATCTGATGGTGGGATGAATCTTGTTGATGTCATTGTGGAGTTGTTCCAGTGATTCCTCACCATGAGTCGAAAGGAAGAAAACATTGTCGATGTATCTGGTGTGTAGCATCGGTCAGAGGTTCTGTACAGCTACAAATTCTTGCTCGAATTTGTGTATGAAAATGTTGGCGTATTGGGGAGCAAACCCAGTCCCCGTGGCCATTCCGTGTGTCTGGATGAAGAACTGGTTGTTGAAGGTGAAGACATTGTGGTCGATGAAGAAGCAGATGAGTCATAGGACGGTGGTGCAGAGTACTGAGGCTGTTTTAGTAATGCCATCGTCGTGGGGAATGCTGGCGTAGAGTCCATTGTGATGAGGAATGTTCCTAGTTTGACTGGTTGGTGGGTGGTGAGTATCTGTAAGAAATCTGTACTGTGATGACAGAAGCTTGGGGGCTCCTTGTACAAATGGGTTTCAAGATGCCCTCAACATAGCCAGTGAGGTTCTCACGCAGGGTGCCATTGCCTGGTACGATGGGACGTCCAGGTATATTGGCTTTGTGTATCATTGGAAGGCAGTAAAAGTCTCCTGTGTGAGAAGGACTTGGGATGGGAGTGAATAGGATACTCTGAAGGTCTGAATCAAAGGTCTTGATCAGCCTGTTCTGTTGGTTAGTGTGTTCTTTGGTTTGATCAGCACCTGTACTGTTCCTGCTTGTTCATTAGTCTGTATACTTCCCTGCAGTATCCTGTTCTGTTCTATATAGCGATAGATCCTCCTGTCCCTGCTGGTTTCACGATGGTATGATTGGCCTGGAGAACGTGGATGGCATTGTGTTGTGCCTGGGTGATGTTCTGCGTTATCCTGTGAGCACGGCTGATGAATCTGGCGTTAACATGTTTCCCAATGGTTTGAACAGACATGTCACACCTCAGGCAGGGGCTTTCTGGAGAGGTCCAATTCAACCCCTTCTTCTTTGGTCACTGCACAGTGGGCCTCTCTGTCGACTGTCCCAGTTCATTGGTTGTCTCATTGGGCTCGCTGCTGACATCTTGTGGTTTGTGGAAGAATTCCCGGAGCCCCCGATGGAATCCTCTGTGACTCCCCGTGATGCCAACGGGGGTCCATTTTGGTACAGAGGCACAAACTGAGCCCTCAGCTGAGAACATGTTTGGTTGAGTGTCTGGTTGACGGCTGTGGTCAGACAAGTTGATGATGGATCGCCCCGTGATGGGACGAGTGGTACTGGAGGAGGTTTGGTTACTGCTGGTGATGATGTCACATTCCTCCTGTTTCTTGTCCAAGATGTGTGCTCAAACCATCGGGAAACATGTTAACACCAGATTCATCAGCCGTGCTGACAAGATAGAACATCACCACCTTGGCACAACACAACACCATCCACGTTCTCAACACCAATCACAACATTGGCATCAAACCAGCAGGGGCAGGAAGCATCACCATCACACAGAACAAGGAAATGTACCAACAACTGAACAATCCGGAATACCATTGATAACTATCTGCTGACCAGATCAAAGGACGCAGCCACCAACAGAACCGACTGATCAAGACCTTTGATCCAGTCCTTTAGAGTATCCCACACATTTCATCCTGCTTACTTCTCACGTAAGAGACTTCCGCTGCCTTCTGGAGTTACATAAAGCTAACACACCTGGACATCCCATCGTACCTGGCACTGGGACCCTGTGTGAAAACCTCACTGGCTATGCTGAGGGCATCTTGAAACACATTATGCAAGGAGCCCCAAAGCTTCTGTCATGACACAACAGTTCTACAGAACCTCAGTACCCATGGACATCTCAAACCAGGAGCATTCCTCAGCACAGTGGACATTTTGATACTCTACACGTGTTCACCTGACGACGGTATCTCTGCAACAGGATATAGGATAGAGTACCCTTCATCATCTGGTACTTCCCCAGAGCAGAGAAACTACACCATGTTTTTCACAGCCTTCAACATATCATCGATGATCACCATCTCACTAAGATCATCTTTATGCCTCCACTTCCCAACTTCAAACAACAACCAAACCTGAAACAAACCATTGTTCGCATCAAACTACCCAGTCTTCGGAAAAATATCGACCACAACTCCACACGACCCTGTGATGGCAACCTCTGCAAGACATGCCAGATCATCGACACGGACACTTCCATCACACGTGGGAACATTACCCACGACCTACACGGCAGATACTCATGTGACTTGGCCAATGTTGTCTATCCCATACACTGCAGGCAGGGATGCCCTGGGACACGGTATATTGGTGAGACCGTGCAGACTCTATGACAAAGAATGATTGGACACTGCACAATGATCCCCAGACAGGGATATTCCCTCCCAATGGGGGAACACTTCAGTGGGTCAAGGACATTCAGCCTCCGATCTTCGATTAGGGTCCTCCAAGGCATCCTTTGAGATACACAACAACACAGAATCACTGAGCAGAAAGTGATAGCCAGGTTCTTTGCCCATGAAGGTGGATTGAACTGTGATCTTGGGTTCATGACATGCTACGTGTGAGCCCACTGTATGTTCTGTATCTGTAAACTCTTCCTTCCTGTCCTGTTTTGATACATGGCCTTGATAAGCTGTAATGATCCCTCTTCCTTAGTTAGTTGGTGCAGTTTTGGATTACTTGTTCCTTTGGTTAGACCTTCAGCATGTGACTCTTATCCCTATCATGTTGTTCCAGCCATTTGGCTTGTTTCCAGTACCACATTAGTTTTAATTACTTGTAATTACTTCTCTGCCTCACTTAATCAAACCATAGGCCATCCCTTCACTGTTTATTCAGTTGTTGACACTTTACTCACACCATCTGACACATTTGATCATCTGCAGAGATTTTTTAAACAACAGTGCACTCACTTTATTGATGACTCTCTCTCACTTCGTCTGATGAAGAAACAACACTCCAAAAGCTTGTAATTTCAAATAAACCTGTCATGTGACTTCTGGCTTTGTCCACACCAGTCCAACACATGGCACCTCCCCACCATCACTCACACTTGCACACTCTCTCTCATTCACTCACTGTCACGCTCTTGTACTCTCTCAGTCTTATACAGTCTCACTCACACTCAAACTCACTCCCTCATGTCCCTCACCCTCTGAGTGAGCGCTCCTCTCCTGCTCAGTGCTGAACAGCCTGCCCTTAATTTTGACACTGTCTATCCTGGGTCTAGACTCCATTCGCCCCCACCTCGGGCAAACGTTCTGTCCCACTCCTTTCAAGTCCTGGAAGGATTTTGGATTTTTGAGTGGGATCATCTCTTATTCTTTGAATCTGCAGAGAATCGAGGCCTTTTGAATGTAATTGTATCACCTCCCCCACTTTCTCTGGCAGCGCATTCTCTAATCTAACATTCACAATTTGACAAACCTCTGTTACACTCCCTCTTTGGCAGGCCTGTCTATCCTGAGGGAGAGTGATTGACACAACACACAGTACTCCAGGCATAATCTCTCTGGGACTCGATATAATTACAGTGAGATATTGTGACTGTGAAACACCAGCTCTCCAGGAATAAAGGATAACACACCACCTACTGCATTCCTTTCTTGCTGCCCCTGAACGTTAACTTTCAGTAACTCATGGACCACAAGTGCATTGGAAATTCCACACTTCCCACTATTCCCCTCGCTATTTCGCTAAGGCCCTGTATTTGTGATTTTCCTGTCAGACTGGGTAACCTCCCCATTCCGCACGTTGCGTTCCATCGGATAGATGTTTGCTCACTCCAAACCCACTTTTCTATGTCTTCGCGCACCTTCCTCATAACTCACACTCCCTCTTCATCAATAATTTCTGCAAATTTACATTGAACCCTCCACAGAACAGACTGGGGCTATTTTCCCTGGAGCATCAGAGGCTGAGGGGTGACCTTATAGAGGTTTATAAAATCATGAGAGGCATGGATAGGGTGAATAGCCGAGGTTTTTTCTCTGGGGTGGGGGAGTCCAAACCGGGAGGGCATAGATTTAAAGCGAGAGGGGAAAAATTTAAAAGGGACATAAGAGGAAGCTTTTTCACACAGAGGGTGGTGCGTGTATACAATGAGTTGCCAGAGGAAGTGGCAGAGTCTGGTACAATAATAACATTTAAAAGGCATCTGGAAGGGTATATGGACAGGAAGGGATTAGACAGATGTGGGCCAAATGGTGGCAATTATGGCTAGATTAATTTAGGATATCTGGTTGGCCGCTCTGTGACACTATGACTCGATCAGAGTGATGGAGAGAGATTGGGAATAGCCAGGATTCGAGCTCTCATCCATGTGGAACCTGCCTGGTCCCAGCCTGACACACCCTGAGAATGGCCCTTTTATTCCTCCTGCCAGTTCTCTGTCCATTCACTCAGTTGCAATCCGTTCCAGGCTTTTCTCTCGAATCCCACAAGTTGTAGTCCTCTTCACAAGTCTCTCTCATGCAACTTTTCTCAAAATCCTCCAAAACATCCAAATATCCCACATCCAGTGGCTCTGCTTAATCTGTTCAGCTTCGAACATCCTCAAAAATTCCCACCAGATTTGTACAATCTAAATTCCCTTTCCTAACCTCATTCTGGCTCAACCTAATCCCTTTATTAATTCCCAAGTGTCCTGTACCTGAGCCTGGATAATAGATTTAAGCATTCTCTCGCTGCTGATGTGAGGCTAACAGGTTGGTCACTTCCCCCATTTGTCTCTCTGTCCTAATTTAAATAATACACTGATAATTCCCAGCTGAAGCACCCGGTCAGCAATGGACCCAGTTTAACCAAAGAGATTGTGGGAGACACTGATTTATTCTCTCAAAGCTTCACAAAAACAGCAAATCCTCAATCAGATTAATTCTGAAAATGAGTGTCTGAGTCAAAATGCGATGGGATAAATGTAATCCACTTCACATTTTCAGTGGGGTTTATTGAAGCAGTGAATTGGATGAAATGTGGATGTAAATGAGCTGTCAGGAATGGTAACATATTGGTGACGTTATTAGATTGAGAATGCTGAGAGCCAGCTTAATAATCCTGAGATCAAATCCCACTCAGCAGCTGGCAATTTCCATTCAGTTCCTGAAGGAATGGGAATAAACAGCCGGTGGCGAAGGGTCACTGCGGCTCAGTGAGTAAGGGGACAGCCTGGCCCTGGGACTTACTGCATGTTAGTGAGAGGCCAGGCAGAACTGTCTGTGAAATGGAGCTGTCAAAGGCAGTGCTGGGAGATTCAGTAGCTGGGGGTAGGGGTGGAGAGGGCAGGGGGGTAGGGTGGTGGTTTGCACAATACCGTGGAGCTGCTCCTGGGGGGCACAGGGAGTGGTCTTGGTGAGAGGCAGAATGGGAATTGTTCCCTTTACATTCTCCAGGTGGAAAGACTTGTGTCCAACATCATCAGTCTCAGAGAGGGAAGTGGAATGTTCTAAAGAAGGGACACCGAACCCGAAATGTTAACTCTGTTTTTCCCTTCACAGATGCTGCCAGACCTGCTGAGCTTTTCCAGAAACTTTGTTTTTGTTTGTGAACTGGAACATTTTGCTGACTCCATGTAAACTCCAAGCTGATTAATTTCTGGCGGTAACACAAAGGATTTAAACCCTGTTCCACTTCACTGTGACTGATTGATGGGACTGAGAATTTCTCCTGGGATTGAATAAAACTCACCAAGAGGGAAGAAAACAATCTGCAACAAGCAGGAAACTCTAAGTAGGTTGGGCATTCCACTGCCTGAGAGAGATGGGCACTGAGTACAGTGTGACCCAGAGAGAGAGATGGGCACTGGTTACAGTGTGACCTAGAGAGAGAGATGGGCACTGAATACAGTGTGACCCAGAGAGAGTGGTGGGGTACTGTGTACAGTGTGACCCAGAGAGAGAGATGGGCACTGAGTACAGTGTGACCCAGAGACAGAGATGGGGTACTGGGTACAGTGTGACCCAGAGTGACATGGACACTGGGTCCAGTGTGGCTGACAGAGAGAGATGGGGTACTGGGTACAGTGTGACACAGAGAGTTTTGAGCATGCCTCTGCAGGAGTTCCTCAGGGTAGTGTCCGAGGCCCATTCACCTTCAGCTGCTTCATCAATGGCCTTCCCTGCGATAGGGTCCGAATCACAGCCTTAG
Organism: Stegostoma tigrinum; assembly: GCF_030684315.1. Taxonomy (NCBI): domain Eukaryota; kingdom Metazoa; phylum Chordata; class Chondrichthyes; order Orectolobiformes; family Stegostomatidae; genus Stegostoma; species Stegostoma tigrinum. The sequence goes on from NC_081361.1 coordinate 102,502,757, forward strand.
TCAAAAAACTTCAAAAATCTGGAGAATTAAACAAGAGAGACTTCCAAAAAATGAAACCAGATGGATCCAACACACCACGCTTCTACGGACTACCAAAAATTCACAAACCAGGAGCCCCCCTCAGATCCATAGTCTCGCTCCCTGGAACACCAACCTACAGATTAGCCAAGGAACTACACCAAAGACTAAAACACCTAGTAGAAGACTCCCACCACTCCATTCGCTCCACCCAAGAATTCCTGAACACCATCAAAGACACCAAGATAGAAGAGGATGAAATAATGGTCTCCTTTGACGTAACAGCCCTGTTCACATCCATCAACATCAACCTGGCCAAAGAAACACTGACTACACTATTAGAAGAACCGAAGACACATACACCAGACCCCACCAACCTCATCAGCAAGGACAACATCATCAAGCTGGTGGACCTATGCCTCACCACCCACTTCACTTTCAATAACAAAACCTACAGACAAACCAACGGTACACCCATGGGATCTCCGATATCAGGGTTCTTAGCAGAGGCAGTAATGCAGAGACTCGAACAAACAGCTCTGCCAATCATCCAACCCAAACTTTGGGTCCGCTATGTGGATGACACCTTTGTCATCACAAAATAAAACAAATTAGAGGAAACCTTCAAGACCATCAATAATACCCTTACTGGCATAACATTCACAAAAGAGGAGGAAAACAACAAGAAACTGCCATTCCTAGATGTCACAGTAGAGCGAACAGTCAATGGGGAACTTCAAACCAGCGTCTACAGGAAAACAACACATACGGACCAAATACTGAACTACAGGAGCAACCATCCCAACACCCACAAACGAAGCTGCATTAGAACATTATTCCAACGAGCCACCACACACTGCAGCACAGAGGAACTACGCGGAGCAGAAGAAAATCACCTAAACAGCATATTCAAAAAGAACGGGTACCCAATGAACACAGTCCGCTGATTTCTCAGCAATAAACCCAAACAAACAGACAAAACGGACCCAGAAACCATAACCACTCTCCCCTACATCAAAGACATTTCGGAAATGACTGCCAGACTACTCGGACCTCTTGGCATCAGGGTAGCCCACAAACCCACCAACACACTAAAACAGCAGCTAATGAATTTAAAAGACCCTATACAGACAACAAATAAAACGAACGTCATCTACAAAATACCTTGCAAGAACTGTGACAAACACTACATTGGGCAAACTGGCAGAAAGCTAGCCACCAGGATACATGAACATCAACTAGCCACAAAACGACATGACCCACTATCACTCGTATCCTTACATACAGATGAGGAAGGACGCCACTTTGATTGGGACAACACATCCATCCTAGGACAAGCCAAACAGAGACACGCACAAGAATTCCTGGAAGCATGGCATTCCAACCGGAACTCCATCAACAAACACATTGATTTGGAGCCAATCTACCATCCCCTGAGAAAAAGAACAGGAAATAACATCGCCAACGCAGGAAATGACATCACCAACCCAAGGAAACCTAACCAGATAAATAGAAAGCGGGACATAACACCAGCGCTTCGTCGGAGGCTCACTGATGATGTTACCTAGAATGGTGACGAAACGTCTGAAAACGAACCTTCCAGCTCAGCGAGCAAACTCACATCCAGGACCTTCCCTCCATCATAAGGTCTGAAGTGTGGATATTTAACAACGATTACAGAATTTGTGCCTTGCAGATACTGAGGCAGTCCAAATTCAAATGCAAGAAGATCTGGACACTATCCAGGCTTGGGCAAATACGTAGGAAGTAACATTCGTGCCACACGAATGCCAGGCAGTGACCATCACCAATATCCATCACCTCTTGTTATTCCATGGCATTACCATCACTGACTCCTCCACTATCAGAAACTCAACTGGTCTGTGCCTGTCATAATGTCTACAGCAGCAGGCCTGAGGCTAGGAATCCTGCATCAAGTAACTCACCTCCTGACCTCCCCAAAGCCTGTCCCACCATCTACAGGACACAAGTCAGGAGTGTGATGGAATACTCCCCACTAGCCTGGATGGGTGAAGCCCCAACAACACTCAAGAAGCCCGACACCGTCCAGGATAGAGCAGCTATTTCATTGGCACCACATCCACAAACATCCCACTCCCTCCACCACTGACGCGCAGTAGCAGCAGTGTGTACTATCTACAAGATGCACTGCAGAAATTCACCAAAGATCCTCAGACAGCACCTTCCAAAGTGACAACGAATGCAGCAGATACACGGGAACCCCACCCCCTGCAAGTTCCCCTCCAAGCTACTCACCATCCTGACTTGGAAATATATTGCTGTTCCTTCATTGTCACCGTCTCAAAATCCTGCAATTCCCTCCCTAACAGCATTGTGGGTCAACCGACAGCATCTAGACTGCAGCAGTTCTAGAAGGCAGCTCACCCCCACCTACTCAAGGGCAACTAGGGATGGGCAGTAAATGCTGGCCAACCAGACACCCACATCCCATTACCCGTGAATCAGTAAAATGATTTCTGAACCAATCATGTATTTGACGAGATGTTCAGTGTATTTGACGAGATGGTCAGGGTATTTGAAGAGATGGTCAGTGTATTTGAGGAGATGGTCAGGGTATTTGAGGAGATGGTCAGTGTATTTGAGGAGATGGTCAGGGTATTTGAGGAGATGGTCAGTGTATTTGAGGAGATGGTCAGGGTATTTGAGGAGATGGTCAGTGTATTTGAGGAGATGGTCAGGGTATTTGAGGAGATGGTCAGTGTATTTGAGGAGATGGTCAGGGTATTTGAGGAGATGGTCAGTGTATTTGAGGAGATGGTCAGGGTATTTGAGGAGATGGTCAGTGTATTTAAGGAGATGGTCAGGGTATTTGACGAGATGGTCAGTGTATTTGAGATGGTCAGGGTATTTATGGAGTTGTTCAGTGTATTTGATAAGCAGTTTGGTGTATCTAAGCGTGTTTTCACTGATGATTTACACAGTGTCAGGATGATCTCACTCATTTTGTCGGTGAGTTTGAAAGAGAATGTGGTTAACCAGGAATCCTTGTCTCAGCGAATTTACTACGTGTTGTGAGGCTGACTGGAACTGTCGACTTAAAGAGAGAATCATCACGAGTTCTGTGGAAACACACTCTCGAACTAGCTCCGCTAAAAGGCTGACAACCAATTATTTCTGAATCCCAGCACCAATTATGAAAATCCAATTGAGTCGTGACAGCTGGTGAATGTGCGAGTTTCTGGGTCTCATCTTTCAAACAAAGACTTGCATTTCCAAATCAGCATTCAGTATCTCATGACATCCCAGAGCTCTTTACAACCAATGAAGTAATTTTCCCCCAAAGGCTACGTATGTGTGGATCGAAGACCCCAGGAAATTTGAATGAAGATGATTGTTCATACTGAGAAGATAATGACCCCATTCTTTTGTGATTGTTCATGTCAGGATCCATTCATCTGCCTCCTGTTCCAACAGCCAGGCAACACAGGAGGAGGCCATTCATTCCATTGTGTCCCTGCTGGCCCTTTCAAAGTCTCTCCAATTATCCTTGTGCCTGCCTTGGTTCCCATTCCCCAATTCCAAAGGGCATAGTTTGGCAAGATGGGATGAATGGCCTTCTCTGATTCTAGATACCCCCAGGTTTTCCCGATTGGAAGGGAGTTTATTTGTGGTTGGGATTGCAATCTGAACATTCACTCTGGAATCTCACAGTTCATTCTCTTGCAACTGTCCCTCACCCCTGAACAATTGGCTGTCCAAAAGAAGATGGAGGGTGGTAGTAAGTGAAAAGTATTCAGCCTGGAGCTCGGTGACCAGTGGTGTTCCGCAGGGATCTGTTCTGGGACCTCTGCTCTTTGTGATCTTTATAAATGACTTGGATGAGGAAGTGGAAGTGTGCGAGAATAAGTTTGCCGATGATAGAAAGGTTGGTGGAGTTGAAACGGTGTGGAGGGCTGTTGTAGGTTGCAACAGGACATAGACAGGATGTAGAGCTGGGGAAAGAAGAGGCAGATGGGATTCAACCCAGCAAAGTGTGAAGTGATTCATTTTGGAAGGTCAAATTTGAATGCAGAATACAGGGTTAATGGCAGGATTCTCAGCAGTGTGGAAGAACTAAGGGATCTTGAGGCCCATGTCCATAGATCCCTCAAAGTGACGACCCAAGTTGATGGGGTTGTAAAGAAGGTGTATGGTGTGTTAGCTTTCATTAGCAGGGGAATTGAGTTTAAGAGCCATGAGGTTATGCTACAGCTCTATAAAACGCCGATTAGACCACACTTGTAATATTGTGTTCAGTTTGGTCAGCTCACTATAGGAAAGGTGTGGAAGCTTCAGAGAGGGTGCTGAGGAGATTTACCAGGATGCTGCCTGGACTAGAGGGCAGGTCTTATGAGGGAAGGTTGAGGCAGCTCGGGCTTTTCTAATTGGAGCAAAGAAAGATGAGAGGTGACTCGATAGAGGATTACAACATGATGAGAGGCACAGATAGAGTGGACAGTCAGAGACATTTTCCAAGGACAGAAAAGACTATTACAAGGGGCATAATTTTAAGGTGATTGGAAGAAGGTATGGGGAAGTGTCAGAGGTAGGGTCTATAGTGGGAGTGTGAAATGCGCTGCCAGCATAGTAGTAGAGTTAGACACTTTAGGGACTTTCAAGTAACTCTTGGATAGGCACATGGACGATAGTACAATGTTGGATATGCAGGGTAGTTTGATCTGAGAGTAGGATAATAGGTCAGAGCAACATCTTGAGTCAAAGGGCCTGGACTGTACTGTACTATTCTATGTTCTCATCTTTACACTGCACAGGAACATCGAGGGCTGAGGACAGGGTCTAGGGGTTGGGGTGAGAAAGAGGGTTGGGGGGGTTGGGTGGGGCGGGCGGTTAAAGCTGAGGCCGTGAACATTCTCCCTCATTAATCCGGGCCACTATCTCCCTCCCTACTGAGTGCCTCAACCTGGCCAGCTGTCTGGGCATTCACCCTGACCAGGCTCAGTGCCCTCGGAGCAGGGTTCCTCATTGAATGATTCCCAGAGGGAATGCCCGGATCATTTATAAGCAGAGAGACAAGTAGATTGAAGAATAATTTAATCTTGTTGTAGCAAAGACTGACTGACCTCTGACCATCTCGTCAGCCAATAGATTTTTATTTTGAAGCTTTTGATCGATGAGATTCTCATTTCCATCACCTGTCAGTCTCAGTTTGAGCCTGCGCTGTTTTACCCAAACAGACATTAATATCGAACACAGAGAGAGACAGACAGTAAGGCCCAGGGTTCAAGACCCACATCAGCAAATAAATCCATTTGAAAAACGCAGAGCAACACAGACTCAGCGCTGTGCCGCACTGTCAGAGGGTCAGTACTGAGGGAGTGCCTCACTGTCAGAGGGTCAGTACTGAGGGAGTGCCGCGCTGTCAGAGGGTCAGTACTGAGGGAGTGCCGCACTGTCGGAGGGTCAGTACTGAGGAAGTGCCGCACTGCCGGAGTGTTAGTACTGAGGGAGCAGTGCACTGTCAGAGGGTCAGTACGGAAGGAATGTCGCACTGTCAGAGGGTCAGAGGCCCAGAGTCCTCGGCTGCTCATTATATGACTATCCCTTCATTCCCAGGATCATTTTAATGAACCTCCTCTGGACTCCTTCCAATACCAGCTCATCTATTCCGAGACACAGGCCCAAAACTGCTTGCAATGTTTCAAATGTGGTCTGACCAGAGCCTTATACAGCCTCAGCAATATGTCTGTGCTATTATATTCTCAGCTAACATTGCATTTGCCGTCCAACTGCCAACTAAGCCTACATTTTAATTTTAATAGAATCAGGAAGTCGGGCTCACATGATCCTTTGTGGTTCAGATTTCTGTGGCTTTTCCCCATTCAGAAAATATTCTATGCCTCTGTTCTTCCGACCAAAGTGTATAACCTCACACCTTCCCACATTGTGTTCCATCTGCCATTTCTTAGCTCACTCTCCCAACCTGCCCGAGTCGTTCTGCAGCCTCCCCATGTCCTCAGCTCTACCTGTCCCTCCACCTATCTTTGTGTGACCTACAAACTTAGCAACAAGCCCTCAGTTCCTCCATCCAGATCGTTAATGTGTAACGTGGATAGCTGTGGTCCCAACACTGACCCCTGCAGAGCTCCAGTGGTCACTGTCTGTCATCCCCACTCTCTGCTTTCTGCCAGTCAGCCAATCCTCTCTCCATGCCTGTACCCTGCCTCTGACACTATGTTATTTCGCAGCCTCCTGTTGGCACCTTGTCAAAGTCCTTTTGGAAATCCAAATAGATCACATCCACTGTCTCTCCTTTGTTGAACTTGTTCATTACCTCCTTCACGGATTCGAACAGATTTGTCAGGCATGTCATTCTGTTAACAAGGATGTGCTGACCGAGCTGACGCACTTTCACTACCCTGAGTCTGTATGAGCTGGGGACACTCAGGAGACCAGACTGGGGAGAAAGCCCTTTATGGACAGCTTTCATTTCAGGGAGGTCCCTCTTGGGGAAGGAGGGTTTAAAAGTGAATACTGACTGTTCAGTGAAAGCTGACTGTGATTGAGGGGGACTGATTTACACAGGACTCTGTCAATAGTGTACGGCAACCAGGCTGCGTGGTGAAAGATTTCCTGTAAATTCTCATTCTATCACCATCCTGCTTTCTGATCTCTGAAACCTCCCCCTGGTCTTCTCATTACTGAAATGTTTAGACACAAACACCAGGTGCAGAGTGCTGGCTTTCATTAACTTGAACAAACATTCATTTCTGCCAGCTCACATCCTTTGTAATTAAATTCCAACGCTGCTAATCCCATCGAGCTCCCTGGCAAGATGTTGACTTAAACCTGTCATTTCGTTATTAACTCAATACTGAGGCTGTGGGTGTCACTGGCAGGACTGGGGTTTATTCCCCACTCTTTGTGACCCAGACACGATGCTGCTGAGCCTTTAGGGAGTTGGGAATGTGTGGTAATGCCAAAGTCTTACCAGAACATTGGGCAGCTGTCTGTGCGGACAGAGATGGCTGATGGTGATTTAACCTGAGGTTCATCGTGTCGGAGCTGAGGGGAGAGGTTGAGAAGTAAAGTCCTTCATTGTAACCTCAGTCAGTGATAGGGATTGAATCCACTCTGTTTCAAAAACCAGCCGTCCACCCACCTGAGCGAACCCGACCCCCCAGATACGAAACTGGAACAGCTTGAACTGGGGAATGCAGAAAAGAGAGGAGCTATCATAAAGAGAAGATGTCAGCTGGTGCAGGACAAAGGGCAATAAGGTGTGAAAGGATCGATCCGGGGGAGATGGAACCAGAAACTGAACAGGAGGAACTGCAACTGTGCGATGGACCATCTTTCCACGGAGAAGTTTCAGAAACACAACAGGATCATTCCAACAAAAGCAAGGCTGGAGGAGTGTAAAGCTGACCTCCCGGGATAGTGAGAGAGGGAGAGTGAGAGGCTGTGATGAAGAAAAAACAGAGAGAGTAGGATGTACATCAGGTCAATTCTTCAAACCAAAACCTTGATAAATCTAACAGGGTATGAGGTGAATTGAAGGGGAAAATAACGCTGGGAGGTAGAGAGAGAATATGAGAATTGAATAGCCGTTAACATAAAAAAGCCCACGATCAGCCAGTAATTTGTAGATAGCCCACAGGTGGGTGCACTGTCCAAGTGCCCAGGTCCCAGAAAGTAGCAGCACAGGGAATTAAGGTTATAACGAGGCACGTGGACTGCTCTCCTTCATCAACAGAGATGTGGAGCACACAGGCAGGGATATAATGATGGAACTGTAGGTGACACTGGTGAGGCCTGAATTGGAGTATTGTGTGCAGTCCTGCTCAGCACATTCCAGGAAGGATGTAATTGCTCTGGAGAGAGAGCAGAGAAGAGCAGAGATTTACCAGAATGTTACTCGGGCTGGAGAATTGCAGCTAAGAGGGGAGTTTGGAGGGGTTGGGTTTGTTTTCCTTGGAACAGAGAAGGCTGAAGGGTGACTTGATTAAGGTGTACAGAATTGTGAGGACTCGAGATAGAACAGACAGGGGAACCCTTTTCCCTTGGCAGCGAGTTCAAAAACTGGTTGGGGGGTGGGGTCTTAGTTTCAAGCTAAATGGCAGGGAATTAGAGAGAATGAGGAAAAGCATTTTTGTGCAGAGAGTGGTTGGTGTCTAGAATTCGCTGCCTGAGTTGGTGATGAGGGCAGCGAGGTTAAACTATTTGAAATGATCCCTGGAGCTGCACCTGAAATGCTGTAAGCTGCCGGGCTGTGGACCTTGTGCAGGAAGATGGGATTGGAAAGGACATCTAGGTGTCTCTGGGTAAACATGGCCAAGGTGGGCCAAATGGCCCCATTCTGTGTGTGTCATTTCTGTGTGTCGATTTGGAACAAGGAGCGTGATGTATGTTTCGAGGCACAGGGGAGGTCTGGAATATTTCATGAGTACTTTTTGCAAACTCATTCTCTGATGATATTAATGACTCGATGTTCCTCGTTCAAATTAATTTCTCAATTACTTCTAATTTTGCAACATCATAGCGTGAGACACTGACAGTGAGGTGCTGCTATCATTGTGCAGCGTGACACTGACGGTGAGGTGCTGCTGTCGGTGTGCAGTGTGACACTGACGGTGAGGTGCTGCTGTCGGTGTGCAGTGTGACACTGACGGTGAGGTGCTTCTGTCGGTGTGCAGTGTGACACTGACAGTGAGGTGCTTCTGTCGGTGTGCAGTGTGACACTAACAGTGAGGTGCTGCTGTCGGTGTGCAGTGTGACACTAACAGTGAGGTGCTGCTGTCGGTGTGCAGTGTGACACTGACGGTGAGGTGCTGCAGTCGGTGTGCAGTGTGACACTGACGGTGAGGTGCTGCTGTCGGTGTGCAGTGTGACACTGACGGTGAGGTGCTGCTGTCGGTGTGCAGTGTGACACTGACGGTGAGGTGCTGCTGTCGGTGTGCAGCGTGACACTGACGGTGAGGTGCTTCTGTCGGTGTGCAGTGTGACACTGACGGTGAGGTGCTGCTGTCGGTGTGCAGTGTGACACTGACGGTGAGGTGCTTCTGTCGGTGTGCAGTGTGACACTGACGGTGAGGTGCTGCTGTCGGTGTGCAGTGTGACACTGACGGTGAGGTGCTGCTGTCGGTGTGCAGTGTGACACTGACAGTGAGGTGCTGCTGTCGGTGTGCAGTGTGACACTGACAGTGAGGTGCTGCTGTCGGTGTGCAGTGTGACACTGACGGTGAGGTGCTGCTGTCGGTGTGCAGTGTGACACTGACGGTGAGGTGCTTCTGTCGGTGTGCAGTGTGACACTGACGGTGAGGTGCTGCTGTCGGTGTGCAGTGTGACACTGACGGTGAGGTGCTGCTGTCGGTGTGCAGTGTGACACTGACGGTGAGGTGCTGCTGTCGGTGTGCAGTGTGACACTGACGGTGAGGTGCTGCTGTCGGTGTGCAGTGTGACACTGACGGTGAGGTGCTGCTGTCGGTGTGCAGTGTGACACTGACGGTGAGGTGCTGCTGTCGGTGTGCAGTGTGACACTGACGGTGAGGTGCTGCTGTCGGTGTGCAGTGTGACACTGACGGTGAGGTGCTGCTGTCGGTGTGCAGTGTGACACTGACGGTGAGGTGCTGCTGTCGGTGTGCAGTGTGACACTGACGGTGAGGTGCTGCTGTCGGTGTGCAGTGTGACACTGACAGTGAGGTGCTGCTGTCGGTGTGCAGTGTGACACTGAGGGTGAGGTGCTGCTGTCGGTGTGCAGTGTGACACTGACGGAGAGGTGCTTCTGTCGGTGTGCAGTGTGACACTGACAGTGAGGTGCTGCTGTCGGTGTGCAGTGTGACACTGACAGTGAGGTGCTGCTGTCGGTGTGCAGTGTGACACTGACGGTGAGGTGCTGCTGTCGGTGTGCAGTGTGACACTGACGGTGAGGTGCTGCTGTCGGTGTGCAGTGTGACACTGACGGTGAGGTGCTGCTGTCGGTGTGCAGTGTGACACTGACGGTGAGGTGCTGCTGTCGGTGTGCAGTGTGACACTGACGGTGAGGTGCTTCTGTCGGTGTGCAGTGTGACACTGACAGTGAGGTGCTGCTGTCGGTGTGCAGTGTGACACTGACGGTGAGGTGCTGCTGTCGGTGTGCAGTGTGACACTGACAGTGAGGTGCTGCTGTCGGTGTGCAGTGTGACACTGACGGTGAGGTGCTGCTGTCGGTGTGCAGTGTGACACTGACGGTGAGGTGCTGCTGTCGGTGTGCAGTGTGACACTGACGGTGAGGTGCTGCTGTCGGTGTGCAGTGTGACACTGACGGTGAGGTGCTTCTGTCGGTGTGCAGTGTGACACTGACAGTGAGGTGCTGCTGTCGGTGTGCAGTGTGACACTGACAGTGAGGTGCTGCTGTCGGTGTGCAGTGTGACACTAACAGTGAGGTGCTTCTGTCGGTGTGCAGTGTGACACTGACGGTGAGGTGCTGCTGTTGGTGTGCAGTGTGACACTGACAGTGAGGTGCTGCTGTCGGTGTGCAGTGTGACACTAACAGTGAGGTGCTGCTGTCGGTGTGCAGTGTGACACTGACGGTGAGGTGCTGCTGTCGGTGTGCAGTGTGACACTGACAGTGAGGTGCTGCTGTCGGTGTGCAGTGTGACACTGACGGTGAGGTGCTGCTGTCGGTGTGCAGTGTGACACTGACAGTGAGGTGCTGCTGTCGGTGTGCAGTGTGACACTAACAGTGAGGTGCTGCTGTCGGTGTGCAGTGTGACACTAACAGTGAGGTGCTGCTGTCGGTGTGCAGTGTGACACTGACGGTGAGGTGCTGCTGTCGGTGTGCAGTGTGACACTGACAGTGAGGTGCTGCTGTCGGTGTGCAGTGTGACACTGACAGTGAGGTGCTGCTGTCGGTGTGCAGTGTGACACTGACGGTGAGGTGCTGCTGTCGGTGTGCAGTGTGACACTGACGGTGAGGTGCTGCTGTCGGTGTGCAGTGTGACACTGACGGTGAGGTGCTGCTGTCGGTGTGCAGCGTGACACTGACAGTGAGGTGCTGCTGTCGGTGTGCAGTGTGACACTGACAGTGAGGTGCTGCTGTCGGTGTGCAGTGTGACACTGACGGTGAGGTGCTGCTGTCGGTGTGCAGTGTGACACTGACAGTGAGGTGCTGCTGTCGGTGTGCAGTGTGACACTGACAGTGAGGTGCTGCTGTCGGTGTGCAGTGTGACACTGACGGTGAGGTGCTGCTGTCGGTGTGCAGTGTGACACTGACAGTGAGGTGCTGCTGTCGGTGTGCAGTGTGACACTGACGGTGAGGTGCTGCTGTCGGTGTGCAGTGTGACACTGACGGTGAGGTGCTGCTGTCGGTGTGCAGTGTGACACTGACGGTGAGGTGCTGCTGTCGGTGTGCAGCGTGACACTGACAGTGAGGTGCTGCTGTCGGTGTGCAGTGTGACACTGACAGTGAGGTGCTGCTGTCGGTGTGCAGTGTGACACTAACAGTGAGGTGCTGCTGTCGGTGTGCAGTGTGACACTGACAGTGAGGTGCTGCTGTCGGTGTGCAGTGTGACACTGACGGTGAGGTGCTGCTGTCGGTGTGCAGTGTGACACTGACAGTGAGGTGCTGCTGTCGGTGTGCAGTGTGACACTGACGGTGAGGTGCTGCTGTCGGTGTGCAGTGTGACACTGACAGTGAGGTGCTGCTGTCGGTGTGCAGTGTGACACTGACGGTGAGGTGCTGCTGTCGGTGTGCAGTGTGACACTGACGGTGAGGTGCTGCTGTCGGTGTGCAGTGTGACACTGACGGTGAGTTGCTGCTGTCGTTGTGCAGTGTGACACTAACAGTGAGGTGCTTCTGTCGGTGTGCAGTGTGACACTAACAGTGAGGTGCTTCTGTCGGTGTGCAGTGTGACACTAACAGTGAGGTGCTTCTGTCGGTGTGCAGTGTGACACTGACAGTGAGGTGCTTCTGTCGGTGTGCAGTGTGACACTGACAGTGAGGTGCTGCTGTCGGTGTGCAGTGTGACACTGACAGTGAGGTGCTTCTGTCGGTGTGCAGTGTGACACTGACGGTGAGGTGCTGCTGTCGGTGTGCAGTGTGACACTGACAGTGAGGTGCTGCTGTCGGTGTGCAGTGTGACACTGACAGTGAGGTGCTTCTGTCGGTGTGCAGTGTGACACTGACGGTGAGGTGCTGCTGTCGGTGTGCAGTGTGACACTGACGGTGAGGTGCTGCTGGCGGTGTGCAGTGTGACACTGACGGTGAGGTGCTGCTGGCGGTGTGCAGTGTGACACTGACGGTGAGGTGCTGCTGGCGGTGTGCAGTGTGACACTGACAGTGAGGTGCTGCTGGCGGTGTGCAGTGTGACACTGACAGTGAGGTGCTGCTGTCGGTGTGCAGTGTGACACTGACGGTGAGGTGCTGCTGGCGGTGTGCAGTGTGACACTGACAGTGAGGTGCTGCTGGCGGTGTGCAGTGTGACACTGACGGTGAGGTGCTGCTGTCGGTGTGCAGTGTGACACTGACAGTGAGGTGCTGCTGTCGGTGTGCAGTGTGACACTGACGGTGAGGTGCTGCTGTTGGTGTGCAGTGTGACACTGACAGTGAGGTGCTGCTGTCGGTGTGCAGTGTGACACTAACAGTGAGGTGCTGCTGTCGGCGTGTAGTGTGACACTGACGGTGAGGTGCTGCTGTCGGTGTGCAGTGTGACACTGACGGTGAGGTGCTGCTGTCGGTGTGCAGTGTGACACTGACAGTGAGGTGCTGCTGTCGGTGTGCAGTGTGACACTAACAGTGAGGTGCTGCTGTCGGTGTGCAGTGTGACACTAACAGTGAGGTGCTGCTGTCGGTGTGCAGTGTGACACTGACGGTGAGGTGCTGCTGTCGGTGTGCAGTGTGACACTGACGGTGAGGTGCTGCTGTCGGTGTGCAGTGTGACACTGACGGTGAGGTGCTGCTGTCGGTGTGCAGTGTGACACTGACAGTGAGGTGCTGCTGTCGGTGTGCAGTGTGACACTGACAGTGAGGTGCTGCTGTCGGTGTGCAGTGTGACACTGACGGTGAGGTGCTGCTGTCGGTGTGCAGTGTGACACTAACAGTGAGGTGCTGCTGTCGGTGTGCAGTGTGACACTAACAGTGAGGTGCTGCTGTCGGTGTGCAGTGTGACACTGACGGTGAGGTGCTGCTGTCGGTGTGCAGTGTGACACTGACGGTGAGGTGCTGCTGTCGGTGTGCAGTGTGACACTGACAGTGAGGTGCTGCTGTCGGTGTGCAGTGTGACACTGACGGTGAGGTGCTGCTGTCGGTGTGCAGTGTGACACTGACGGTGAGGTGCTGCTGTCGGTGTGCAGTGTGACACTGACGGTGAGGTGCTGCTGTCGGTGTGCAGTGTGACACTGACAGTGAGGTGCTGCTGTCGGTGTGCAGTGTGACACTAACAGTGAGGTGCTGCTGTCGGTGTGCAGTGTGACACTGACGGTGAGGTGCTGCTGTCGGTGTGCAGTGTGACACTGACAGTGAGGTGCTGCTGTCGGTGTGCAGTGTGACACTGACAGTGAGGTGCTGCTGTCGGTGTGCAGCGTGACACTGACGGTGCGGTGCTGCTGTCGGTGTGCAGTGTGACACTGACGGTGAGGTGCTGCTGTCGGTGTGCAGTGTGACACTGACGGTGAGGTGCTTCTGTCGGTGTGCAGTGTGACACTGACAGTGAGGTGCTGCTGTCGGTGTGCAGTGTGACACTGACGGTGAGGTGCTGCTGTCGGTGTGCAGTGTGACACTGACGGTGAGGTGCTTCTGTCGGTGTGCAGTGTGACACTGACGGTGAGGTGCTGCTGTCGGTGTGCAGTGTGACACTGACGGTGAGGTGCTGCTGTCGGTGTGCAGTGTGACACTGACGGTGAGGTGCTGCTGTCGGTGTGCAGTGTGACACTGACGGTGAGGTGCTTCTGTCGGTGTGCAGTGTGACACTGACGGTGAGGTGCTGCTGTTGGTGTGCAGTGTGACACTGACGGTGAGGTGCTGCTGTCGGTGTGCAGTGTGACACTGACAGTCAGGTGCTGCTGTCGGTGTGCAGTGTGACACTGACAGTGAGGTGCTGCTGTCGGTGTGCAGTGTGACACTGACGGTGAGGTGCTGCTGTCGGTGTGCAGTGTGACACTGACGGTGAGGTGCTGCTGTCGGTGTGCAGTGTGACACTGACAGTGAGGTGCTGCTGTCGGTGTGCAGTGTGACACTGACGGTGAGGTGCTGCTGTCGGTGTGCAGTGTGACACTGACGGTGAGGTGCTGCTGTTGGTGTGCAGTGTGACACTGACAGCCTCCGGAACATAGGGCCATTCTGGTGAAATGTTACCTTTTCTGTTCTGATTGAGACAAAGGCATCAGTTACTTGTTGCTTCTCTGCTCGGGATGGTTGTTCTTCACTCATACCGACAAAGGCCTGCATTTCTATGGCACATTTATGGTGTTAAAAGGCCAAACTGATTGGAAGGACAGCAAAAGACAGTAAAATGATTGTGACCCAACCATGGAGATGTCCATGGAGGAGACCAGTTCATATATGGAAGTTTGAGGAGCATTTTAAATGAGGACAGAGCGAGAGAAGGTGGCGACAGTCAGGGAGTGAATTCTGGTGTTTAGGACTGGCACAGCCTTCAATGGTGGAGCGATTTAAATCAGGATTATGCAAATCCCGGAATTAGAGGGAGGCAGAGATCTTGGAGCAGGTTGCAGAAATAGGGAGGGGAGTAGGGCCTGGATATGGTCACCGAGGTCGGTTCGAGAGTAGGGGCGGGAAGAAGCTACACAGATAGGGAGGCGAGTAGGGTTTAGAGGATGTTACAGAGATAGGGAGGGGGTGTAGGGGCTGGAGGAGGTGACAGAAATAGGGAGGAGGTGTAGGGGCTGGAGGAGGTTACAGAGATAGGGAGGGGGTGTAGGGGATGGAGGGGGTTACAGAGATAGGGAGGGGGTGTAGGGACTGGAGGGGGTTACAGAGATAGGGAGGGGGTGTAGGGGCTGGAGGAGGTGACAGAAATAGGGAGGAGGTGTAGGGGCTGGAGGAGGTTACAGAGATAGGGAGGGGGTGTAGGGGATGGAGGGGGTTACAGAGATAGGGAGGGGGTGTAGGGACTGGAGGGGGTTACAGAGATAGGGAGGGGGTGTAGGAGCTGGAGGAGGTGACAGAGATAGGGAGGGGGTGTAGGGACTGGAGGGTGTTACAGAGATAGGGAGGGGGTGTAGGGGGTGGAGGATGTTACAGACATAGGGAGGGGGTGTAGGGGCTGGAGGGGGTTACAGAGATACAGAGAGGGTGTTGGGGCCGGAGGGGGTTACAGAGATAGGGAGGGGATGTAGGGGGCTGGAGGAGGTTACCGAGATAGGGAGAGGGTGTAGGGGCTGCAGACTGTGTTGGTCCGGGAGCAGATGGGGTGTTGGGTGAACGGGACCTGGTGAGTGTTTGTTACAAACAGCAGAGTTCGGGAGGAACTAACGTTTGTGGAGCGTTGTGATGAGAGACTGAGCCGGAGAATATTGGAACGATGGAGTGTGGAGGTGACCCGGACACAGATTGTTCTGAGGAGGATAATAAAGCAGAAATCATTGGGGAAATGTGTGAGAGTTCAGGATTGACAATCAGAGACAGCTGGAGGGAATGGTGGAGGGAGACAGTGACAGAGTCTCTGAGTTTTACCCCACTCTCCCAGTTAAGGGTCACAGTTCGCTCCTAGCATTGATTCCCTTAGAGATTACTGTTTGCTTTAACAGCAACATTTTATCAAGCTGAGATAACACGGTGTGAAGCAGGCCAAGCAGCATCAGAGGAGCAGGAAAGTTTGACGTTTTGGGTCGACACCCTTCTTCAGAAATCATTTTAACAAGTTGTTCACTATGACTCTGGGTCTCAGGGCTGGTTATTACATTCAGAGTGCAGATCAATTCAGGAGCTCTTCAGATAGAACATGGTACATAGAACACTACAGCACAGCACGGGCCCTTCGGCCCATGATGTTGTGCCGAACTTTTACCCAGATCCTAAGGTCTATCTGCACTCCACCCCTATCTTATACTATCATCCATACTCCTATCTAATAGCTGCTTAAATGCCCCTAATGAGGCCGACTCCACTCCCCTCTCCGGCAACGCATTCCACTCTCTGGGTAAAAAATCTGAAGTGTTTGAGAATTCATTCAGAATTGACCCAGCTTCAGGCTTCTGCCTGTAACGTTCAGTTGATTCAATTTACATGGGAATTAAAAATAATCTGTTGCAATATGCAGCTGTACCTAAAGCTTTCAGTCAATGCTGCAGCAATCACAGATTCATTTATCTCGATTATCTCTCTGTATTGCCACCCTCTCCACTTCTATCACAGAGTCATCCTGAACAGGGGAGCTCTGATCATTTCCAAAAGGAGTTTGGGCTGATACACTCTGTTGCTGATGATGGGAGGAGCAGTGTATCTCATCCTCAGGATGTCTCAGTTTGTACCTTTACAGCGCTGAATCCATCGCGATGCCTGCACACACCAGCAATACAGTTAGAAAGAGGAAAGTATTCTGTTGGGGGAATGTGAGCAGCTCGGGGCTAAATTACAAAACAGAACCAGGAAGGTAATAATCTCCAGATTAACAGGCTCAGGCAGTGGGCCGTGAAGGGTGTCATTCCTGCTGAGCATCTGCACCTCTTCTACAGTTTTGTTCGAACCTGGGGGTCCTTGGGGAAGGAGCACACAGTGTCCGTCAATGCTCTTGTTGCTTTTAGAGAGCTGTGGGCACCGTGGGGGGATTCAGTGCTGTATCCTCCCCTCCAACTCCATTCTGATTCATTCCCGCCCCCCTCTCCCTACCTCACCTTTTGCTGTCAGCAATGTTATTAACTGAGTTTGCTTGTAACCAATCAGTTGGCCAGATTGGTATGTTCCTGGTGTTGGAGAAGAGAAATAATCTCCAGATTATTTGCAGCACGATGGCTCAGTGGTTAGCACTGCAGCCTCACAGTGCCAGGACCTGGGTTCAATTCCAGCCTCGGGCGACTGTCTGTGTGGAGTTTGCACATTCTCCCCGTGTCTGCGTGGGTTTCCTCTGGGTGTTCTGGTTTCCTCACACAGTCCAAAGATGTGCATTGGCCATGCTAAATTGCCCGTAGTGTTCAGGAATGTGTGGGTTAGTGGGATGGGTCTGGGTGGGATGCTCTGTGTGTCAGTGAACACTTATGGGGCCAAAGGGCCTGTTTCCAAACTGTAGGTATTCTATCAAAAAAAAATTACTCCCTGAGCCATGAGCTAATATGCACAGGGTCAACAAGATAAAAGAGAGAAACACATGGCTCAGAGAGTGATGTGGGAGAAATGGGAGAATTCAGCACAGATTGTCGCCAGGTCTGGGGAAGGAGGGGGCTGTTCCACTGGGACAGGCTCCACCCGAATCACATTGGGACCAGGGTATTCCTTCGGAATCTCATCACTAGGGCCAGAGATGGAGCTTTCAACTGAACACTGGGTGGGAGGGTGGGCTTCACCTGCATAGAAATTTGTGGAAAGAGTAAAAGCACGTGAGATGGACTCGGCAGAGGTTATTAAAGTTTCCAGAACAAGGAATAGGACAGAAAGTAGGGAAAGGGTCAGGATTCTAACTTCAGGCACAACAGAGAAAAGGGACAACATGAGAACGGGGGCCAGTCAATGCAGGACTGAGGGTGTTGTACTAAAACACACTCAGTATATGAAACAAGGTAAATGAGTTTGGAGCACAGATTGAAATTGGTGGGTATGAGGTTGTGGGCATCACAGAGACGTGGCTTCAAGGGGACCAGGGCTGGGAATTAAATATCCAGGGGTACACATTCTATCGAAAGGACGGGCCGATGGGCAGAGGGGGCGGGGGTTGGCTTGTTAGTGAGAAATGGAAGTGAATCGATAGAAAGAAGTGATCTCGGGTTAGAAAGTGTAGAACCTGTGTGGGTAGAGTTGAGGAACCACAACGGGAAAAAGAGCCTGAAGGGAGAGTGTGAAGACCTCCTTGCAGCAGTCAGGATGTGGGGAGGAAAATAAATCAGGAGATAGAAAAGGCGTGTGAGAAAGGCACCACTACAGTCGTGATAGGGACTTCAATGTGCGGGGGGAGTGTGAAAGTCAGGTTGGTACTGGGTCTCAGGCAAAGAAACTTGCAGAAAATCCACAAGATGTTTAGTTTTGGAGCAGCTTGTGGCAGAGTCCACGAGAGAACAGGCAGTTCTGGATTTGGTGATGTTTAAAGAGACTTAATTAGGAAGCTGAAGGCGATGGTAACCCTCGGGGACAGTGACGGTAATATGATAGAATTCACCCTGCAGTGTGAGTAAAGGCAACTGGAAAGACATGTGGCAGGAGCTGGCCAGAGTTGATGGGAAGGGCAGCCTCGCAGGGAAGAGAGTGGAGCAGCAATGGCAGGAGTTTCTGGGAGTAATTCAGGAGGCACAGCAGAAATTTATCACAAGGAAGAAGAAACACACCAAGGGGAGGATGACGCTGATAAGGGGAGCCAGGGGCAGCGTAAAAGCAAGAGACAAAGCTTACAATGTGGTGAAGGTCTGTGGGAAACCTCTAAAAACCAGCAGAGGACAATTTAAAAAAAAACAGTAAAGGGGGAGACGATGAACTATGGAAGTAAGTCGGCTAGTAATGTAAAAGAAGATTGTAAGAGGATTTTTAAGATATCTGAAAGGTAAGAGAGAGGCAAGAGTGGACATTGAGCTGCTGGGAAATGAGGCTGGAGAAGTAGTAATGGGGAACAAAGAAATGGCAGAGGAACTGAACAGGTACTTTGCATCAGTCTTCAGGTGGAAGACTCCAGCAGTATACCACAACTTCAGGGGCAGGGGCAGGGCAGGGGTGGGTGTAGTGGCCGTCATGAAGGGGAAGGCACTGGGGAAGCTGCAAGGTCAGTGGTGGATAAATGACCCAGACCAGATGGACTACATCCCAGGGATTCTGAAGGGGATACCTGAGGAGATTGTGGAGGCATTGGTGGTGATCTTTCAGGAATCATTGGAGTCAGGGAGGGTCCCAAAGAACTGGAATGTGGCCAATGTAACACCCCCCTGTTTAAGGAGGGAGGGAGGTACAGATGGGAAATTATAGTGCGATTAGCTTGTCCTTGGTCATTGGTAAGATTTTAGAGTCCATTGCTCAGGAGGAGATTATGGAAGTACATGGCAAAATAGGGTTGATTCAGCATGGCTTTGTAAAGAAATGTTCATGCCTGACAAATCTGTTAGAATTCTTTGAGGAGGTCATGTGAAAATTAGACAAAGGAGAACCAGGGGTCAGAATCTGTTTGGATTTTCAGAAGGCCTTTGATAAAGTGCTGCACAGGAGGCTGCTAAATAATACAAGCCCATGGTGTTATGGCAAGGTGCTGGCATGGATAGAGGATTGGCTGACTGGCAGAAAACAGAGGGTGGGGATAAAGGAGTCTTTTTTAGGATGGCAGCTGGTGATGAGTGGAGTTCTGCAGGGATCAATGTTGGGACCATAACTATTCATGTTACACATTAAAGGACAGAGATACTGAGGGTATCATTGCTGGAGATACTGAGATATCATTGCTGGAGATACTGAGGGTATCATTGCTGGAGATACTGAGGGTATTATTGCTGGAGATACTGAGGGTATCATTGAGGAGATACTGAAGGTATCATTGCTGGAGATACTGAGGGTATCATTGCTGGAGATACTGAGGATATCATTGATGGAGATACTGAGGGTATCATTGATGGAGATACTGAGGGTATCATTGCTGGAGATACTGAGGGTATTATTGCTGGAGATACTGAGGGTATCATTGAGGAGATACTGAAGGTATCATTGCTGGAGATACTGAGGGTATCATTGCTGGAGATACTGAGGATATCATTGATGGAGATACTGAGGGTATCATTGCAGGAGATACTGAGGATATCATTGCTGGAGATACTGAGGGTATCATTGCTGGAGATACTGAGGGTATCATTGCTAAGTTTGCAAATGACACAAACATAGGTAGAGGGACAGTGTTGGGGAAATGGGGAGACTGCAGTCGGCCTGGGCAGGCTGGGAGAGTGGGCGAAGAAGTGGTAGATGGGATATAATGTGAGAAGGTGTGAGGGCATGCTTCTTGATACGAAGAATAGAGAGCTGGACTCTTTTCTAAATGGGGGAAACGCTTTGAAAATGTGAAGTACAAAGGGGCTTGGAGGTCCTTGTTCAAGATTCTTTTAAGGTTAACATACAGATTCAGTTGGCAGTTAGGATGGCAAATGCAATGTTAAAATTGATTTCAAGAAAGGCTAGGAAATAAGAGCAGTGATGTACTGCTAAGGCTGTGGAAGGCTCTGGTCAGACTGCAGTTTGAATATTGCATGCAGTTTTGTGCCTTGTGTCTAAGGAAGGATGTTCTGGTACAAAGGAGGTCAACAAGCATGATCCTGGCGATAAAGGACTTGTGAGATGAGGCGTGGTTGAGAACTTTGAGTCTGTAATCGATGGAGTTTAGAAGAATGAAGGGGGACTCTGATTGAAGCTTACAAAATACTGAGATGATTGGATAGAGTGGACATGGAGAAGATTCATTGATCTATTGTCATACGTACAGAATTGAAGTGAAAACCTTTGTTTATGAGCCATACAAGCAGATCACAGCAAGTGAAGGATGTACAGATCAAAAAGGCTTACAGGCATACAGGTTACATTGTAGGTTATATTGTCTGAGGCTAGAATCCATTCAATTGTCTGATAACGACCAGAAAGAAGCTGTTCCGGAACCTGCTTGTGCGTGTGTTCAGGTTTCTGTACCTTCTGCCTGATGGAGGATGTTGGAGGAAATCATTACCATGGTGCGATGGATCTGTGATGGTGGAGGATGTTGTAGGAGATCATTACCGGGGTGCGATGGGTCTGTAATGGTGGAGGATGTTGTAGGAGATCATTACCGGGGTGCGATGGGTCTGTGATGATGGAGGATGTTGTCGGAGATCATTACCGGGGTGCGATGGGTCTGTGATGGTGGAGGATGTTGTAGGAGATCATTACCGGGGTGTGATGGGTCTGTGATAATGGAGGATGTTGTAGGAGATCATTACCGGGGTGCGATGGGTCTGTGATGAAGCAGGATGTTGTAGGAGATCATTCCCGGGGTGCAATGGGTCTGTGAAGATGGAGGATGTTGTAGGAGATCATTTCTGGGGTGCGATGGGTCTGTGATGGTGGAGGATGTTGTAGGAGATCATTACCACGGTGTGATGGGTCTGTGATGACGGAGGATGTTGTAGGAGATCATTACCGGGGTGCGATGGGTCTGTGATGATGCCGGATGTTGTAGGAGATCATTACTGGGGTGTGATGGGTTTGTGATGATGGAGGATGTTGTAGGAGATCATTACTGGTGTGCGATGAGCCTGTGATGATGGAGGATGTTGTAGGAGATCATTACCGGGGTGCGAGGAGTCTGTGATGATGGAGGATGTTGTAGGAGATCATTACCGGGGTGTGATGGGTTTGTGATGATGGAGGATGTTGTAGGAGATCATTACCGGGGTGTGATGGGTCTGTGATGATGGAGGATGTTGTAGGAGATCATTACCGGGGTGCGAGGAGTCTGTGATGATGGAGGATGTTGTAGGAGATCATTACCGGGGTGCGATGAGTCTGTGATGATGGAGGATATTGTAGGAGATCATTACTGGGGTGTGAGGGATCTGTGATGATGGAGGATGTTGTAGGAGATCATTCCCAGGGTGCGATGGGTCTGTGATGCTGGAGGATGTTGTAGGAGATCATTACCGGGGTGTGATGGGTCTGTGATGATGGAGGATGTTGTAGGAGACCATTACCGGGGTGTGATGGGTCTGTGATGATGGAGGATGTTGTAGGAGATCATTACCAGGGTGTGCTGGGTCTGTGATGATGGAGGATGTTGTAGGAGATCATTCCCGGGGTGCGATGAGTCTGTGATGATGGAGGATGTTGTAGGAGATCATTACCGGGGCGTGATGGGTCTGTGATGATGGAGGATGTTGTAGGAGATCATTATCGGGGTGCGATGGGTCTGTGATGATGGAGGATGTTGTAGGAGATCATTCCCGGGGTGCGATGGGTCTGTGATGATGGAGGATGTTGTAGGAGATCATTCCCGGGGTGTGATGGGTCTGTGATGATGGAGGGTGTTGTAGGAGATCATTACTGCGGTACGATGAGTCTGTGATGATGGAGGATGTTGTAGGAGATCATTCCCGGGGTGCGATGGGTCTGTGATGATGGAGAATGTTGTAGGAAATCATTACCAGGGTGCGATGGGTCTGTGATGATGGAGGATGTTGTAGGAGATCATTACCGGGGTGTGATGGGTCTGTGATGGTGGAGGATGTTGTAGGAGATCATTACCGGGGTGTGATGGGTCTGTGATAATGGAGGATGTTGTAGGAGATCATTACCGGGGTGCGATGGGTCTGTGATGAAGCAGGATGTTGTAGGAGATCATTCCCGGGGTGCAATGGGTCTGTGAAGATGGAGGATGTTGTAGGAGATCATTTCTGGGGTGCGATGGGTCTGTGATGATGGAGGATGTTGTAGGAGATCATTACCACGGTGTGATGGGTCTGTGATGACGGAGGATGTTGTAGGAGATCATTACCGGGGTGTGATGGGTCTGTGATGACGGAGGATGTTGTAGGAGATCATTCCCGGGGTGTGATGGGTCTGTGATGATGCCGGATGTTGTAGGAGATCATTACTGGGGTGTGATGGGTCTGTGATGATGGAGGATGTTGTAGGAGATCATTACCGGGGTGTGATGGGTCTGTGATGATGGAGGATGTTGTAGGAGATCATTACTGGTGTGCGATGAGCCTGTGATGATGGAGGATGTTGTAGGAGATCATTACCGGGGTGTGATGGGTCTGTGATGATGGAGGATGTTGTAGGAGATCATTACCGGGGTGCGAGGAGTCTGTGATGATGGAGGATGTTGTAGGAGATCATTACCGGGGTGTGATGGGTCTGTAATGGTGGAGGATGTTGTAGGAGATCATTACCAGGGTGTGATGGGTCTGTGATGATGGAGGATGTTGCAGGAGATCATTCCCGGGGTGCGATGGGTCTGTGATGACGGAGGATGTTGTAGGAGATCATTCCCGGAGTTTGATGGGTCTGTGATGATGGAGGATGTTGTAGGAGACCATTACCGGGGTGCGATGGGTCTGTGATGATGGAGGATGTTGTAGGAGATCATTACCGGGGTGTGATGAGTCTGTGATGATGGAGGATGTTGTAGGAGATCATTACCAGGGTGCGATGGGTCTGTGATGATGGAGGATGTTGTAGGAGATCATTACCGGGGTGCGATGGGTCTGTGATGGTGGAGGATGTTGTAGGAGATCATTACCGGGGTGCGATGGGTCTGTGATGGTGGAGGATGTTGTAGGAGATCATTCCCGGGGTGCGATGGGTCTGTGATGATGGAGGATGTTGTCGGAGATCATTACCGGGGTGCGATGGGTCTGTGATGATGGAGGCTGCTTTTCTGTGGCAGTGAGCCATGTGAATGGAGTCCATGGATGGAAGGTTTGGTTTCTGTGACGGCCTGGGCTATGGATACCACCTTCTGTAGTTTCTTACAGTCCTGAGTAGAGCAGTTGCCGTCCCAGGCCGTTACGTACCCGGACAGTTTGCTTTCACTGGTGCATCTGGCACCTCATGGACACGGCAAATTTCCTGGGCTGCCTGAGGATGAAGAGACATTGTTGAGCCATCTTAACCATTGCATCTACATGGGAATTCGAGGTCAGTTTGCTGGTTATTGTCACTCTGAGGAATTTGATGCACTCCACCCTCTCACCCTCAGTTCTGTTCATGTAGATGGGGACCGGTTCTCGTCCTTTCTCTCTGAAGTCGATGATCGGTTCTTTAGTTTTGCAGGTGTTGAGAGACAGATTGTTATCATTGTGAAATGAGTGAAACAAGCGGAGGTGTACCAGAGAGGAGATGTTTGCAGCCTTAATGCGCATTAGGGTGGATAAATCCCATGGGCCTGATCAATTCCATCCTCAGACTTTGTGGGAGGCTGGGGAAGAAATTACAGAGAGCCTTGCAGAGAATTGTAGCCTCTGGTGAGGCTCTGGAAGATTGGAGGGTGGCTAATGTTGCTCCATCGGTTAAGAAAGATAGCAAAGACTAGCCAGGGATCTACAGGCCAGTGAGCCTGACATCAATGGTAGGCAGGTTATTGGAGAGGGTACTGAGGGTCAGGATCCACCAATATTTGGATTGTCACTGTCTGATTAGGGATAGTCAGCATGGATTTGTGCACGGGAAGTCATGCCTGACAAATCTTTTAGAGTTGTTTCAAGAGGTAACCAAGAGGATGGATGAGGGTAGGGCAGTGGATGTTGTCTGTATTGACTTTAGTAAGGCCTTTGACAAGGTCCCACATGACAGGCTAGTCATGAAAGTTAGGTCGCATTGGATCCAGGGAGATCTAGCTGATTGGATTCAAAATTGTCTTGATGGTAGGAGGTTGATTCTCAGACTGGAGGCCTGTGACTCGTGGTGTGCCACAGGGGCCAGTGCCGAGATACTAGTTTTTTGTTATTACATAAACGATCTGGGTATGAATGTACAAGATGTGATTATTAAGTTTTCAGATGATACAAAACTAGGAGATATTTTTGATAGCGAGGAAGGTTGTCTAATGTTGCAGAGGGTTCTTGGTCAAATGGGGAAGTCGGCAGAGGATTGGCAAATGCAGTTCAACACAGATAAGTGTGAGATGTTGCACTTTGGAAAGTCAAACCAAGGTAGGACTTGTACAGTAAATAGTAAGGCCCTGAGGAGTGTTGTGGAACAGAGGGACGTAGGAGTACAAGTACATAGTTTGTTGAAAGCAGCATCACAGGTAGACAGGGTGGTGAAGGCATTTAGCACGCTGGCCTTCATTGGTCGAGGCATTGAGTGTAGGAGTTGGGACGTTATGTTACAGTTGTATAAATCGTTGGTGAGGCCGCACTTGGTGTATTGTGTACAGATTTGGTCACACTGTTATAAGAAAGACATAGTTATACTGGAAAGTGTGCAAAAAAGATTTATGAGGACAACAAGGTAGGGAGCTTGAAGAACACAACAGGCCAGGGAACTTCAGAGGAGCAGGAAAGCTGACGTTTCTGGTCGCGACCCTTCTGTTATCTTAGACTCCAGCATCAGTAGTTCCTACCATCTCTGAGATTTATCAGGATGTTGCCAGGACTAGTTGGGCTGAGTTATTGTGAGACAGGTTGGCCAGGATAGGACTTTATTCCATGGAATGTTGGAGAATGAGGGGTGAACTTATTGAGTGTATAAAATCATGATGGACATAGATAGGATGAATGTATGATAGGGACAGCACCGGGTTTGATACAGTGTAAAGCTCTCTCGCTGCACTGTCACCCGATCAAACACTCCCAAAGCAATGACAGCAAGAGTTAGATAGAGAGTAAAGTTCCATCCATACTATCCCCCAACGAACACTCGCAGGACAGGGACAGCACAGGGTTAGATAGAGAGTAAAGCTTCCTCTACACTGTCCCTATCAAACATTCTCTGTACAGTGATAGCCCAAGGTTAGACAGAGGGTAAAGCTTCCTCTACACTGTCCCTATCAAACATTCTCAGTACAGTGATAGCCCAAGGTTAGATAGAGAGTAAAGCCTCTTTGCACTCTGTTCTATTGCAGGAATATTGATTCCCTGTAACAATCTCTGGTTGAAAGCTGCATGATTGTGTGTGTGGAGATGTTTTGAAAGAAAACATAGCTGGTTTAATGAGTGCATTGGTGGATTATCCAAAGATTGGTGGTGTTCCGGATAGTGAGGAGCATTGTCAAAGGATGCAGCAGGATGTAGATCGTTTGGAGGCATGGTCAGGAAAACATCAGAGTTTAATCCAGACAAATGTGAGGTGATACATTTTGGAAGGTCAAGTGCAGGTGGAAATTATACAGTGAATGGCAGATCCTGCAGAGGGGCCTGAGGGTGCAGGTCCACAGCTGACAGAAGTTTGCAGTGCAAGTTGGACATGGGACATGGAACTGTACGGCACAGCAACTGGGCCTTTAGCCTAACCCTTTCTGCCTGCCATTGATTCGTATCACTCCAATCCTTGCACATTGATATGCTTACCTTAAAGCCCCTTAAATACCCTTGTTGTATCTGCCCCCACCATCCCTTGCAGTGCATTCCAGAGTCCTACCACTGTCTGTGTAAAAAACCTGCCCCTCGTGTCTCCTTTGAACTTTCCCCTCTCACCTTAAATGCATGCCCCTTAGTATTAGGCATTTCAACTCTGGGGAAAAGACTCTGAATGTCAACACCTTATATGCATCTCATAATTTTACAGACTTTTATCAAGTCTCCCCTCAGCCTCTGCCTTATAGCTCTCCTTATACTTCATACCGTGTAGTCCGGGCGACCCGAAACATCAACTTTCCTGCTGCACTGATGCTGCCTGGCCTGCTGTATTCCTCCAGCTCCGCACTGTGTTATCTCGGCATCCTGGTAAACCTCTTCTGCACCCTCTCCAAAGCTTCCACATCCTTTCTGTGATGGTAGATAAGGTAGTAAACAGCTTATGGCGTGCTTGCCTTCACTGGAAGGGGCATTGAGTACTAGGATAGACAAGTTATGCTGCAGCTTTACAGAACCTTAGTTAAGCCACACTTGGAATATTGAGTACAGTTCGGGTCACCACACTACCAGAGGGATATGGATCCTTTGGAGAGGGTACAGAATGGTTTACCAGGATGTTGCCTGGTATGGGGGATTTTAGCTATGAAGAAAGTTTGGTTAGACTGGAATTGTTTGCACTGGAACACAGGAGTTTGAGGGGTGACCTAAAAGAACTTTATAAGATTGTGAAAGACATGGATAGAGTGGAAAGTATGAGGCTTTTTTCCAGGGTGGAGGGGTCAATTACTCCGGGACACAGGTTCAAGGTGTGAGGGGGGAAGTTTAAAAGAGATGTGAGAGGCATATTTCTCACATAAAGGGTGGTGAATGTCTGGAATGCGCAGCCAGAGGATGTGGTGGAAGCAGGCACAATAGCAGCATTCAAGGAGCACCTGGACGAAGACATGAATAGGAAAGGAATAGAGGGATACGAATCTTGTAAGTGAAGCCATGATGTGGAGGTGCTGGTGTTGGACTGGGGTGGACAAGGTCAGAAATCACACAAAACCAGGTTATAGTCCAACAAGTTAATTTTGAAATCACAAGGTGACGTGACAGTTCACCTGACAAAGGGGCTGCGCTCTGCAAGTTTGAGGTTTTCAAATAAACCTGTTGGACTATAACCTGGTGTCACGTGACTTCCATCCATCCAAAAACTGCGACATTGTCAGATTTAATAAAATGTGAGGCTGGATGAACACAGCAGGCCCAGCAGCATCTCAGGAGCACAAAAGTTGACGTTTCGGGCCTAGACCCTTCATCAGACATTGTCAGATTGTTTGGAATTAGTTCAATATTAACTCTTTCATGGCCATTTCCTTATTCAATAATGAGGGCTATGTGGTTGAAATGTACATGGTTCTCTTCTCTTTGCCCTCAGAAGGAAAACTTTCCCATAGACATGGACAAAGTCAGAAATCACAGGACACCAGGTTATAGTCCAATAGGTTTATTCGAAAACACAAGCTTTCGGAGGCTCACTCCTTCTGAATTGATTAATATTCAAATCCCAGAATTTCTTTCAAGTCACTTCCCTGAGATATGTGACTCAGCCAATGTTGTCAATCCCATACGCTGCAGGCAGGGATGCCCTGGGACACGGTATATTGGCGAGACCACACAGACATTACAACAAAGGATGTATGGACACTGCACAATGATCCCCAGACAGGGATATTCCCTCCCAATGGGGGAACACTTCAGTGGGTCAAGAACATTCAGCCTCTGATCTTCAGGTAAGTGTCCTCCAAGGTGGGCTTTGGGATACATGACTACGCAGTCAACAAGCAGAGGCTGATAGTTCGGTCCCCATGAGGACGGCCTCAACTGGGATCTTGGGTTCATGTCACTCGACAGGTGACCCCACCACATTATACGGTCTCACGCACGCGCACTCATGCACACATGTACGTACACACACACACTCACACACACACACACACACACACACACACACACACCTATGGGATGGATTTTCATTTACAGTTTTGTAAATGCAGATTCATTCTATTTGTTTAAAAAAAACAGACAATTTGTAGACAGTCATTGTGGCATTTCACAAATTCCTACTTTCGGAAAAAAACCACTCTGACTCTGAGTTGATACGCAGCCAAATTTTTAACAAGGCCTCACACTAAAATGCGTTGTCTCACCTCGGACATAACCTCTGGCGTACTGATAAAATCTTCAGTGACTTGAAAGAAATTCTGGGAATTGCATACTAATCAATTGAAGCCTGCATCTCCTTTTGAACCAATTAAAGATGTAACGGATATCTTAGGCCTGTTCAATACATTTGCATCAGTTCTATAACACTTTGATCTTTTACTTGTAAATTCTATGTCCGATGCCACCTCACTCACTAACAGCTGAACATAGCAATAGAAAGATATTTACCATAGGCATGGAGAGGGAAAGGAGCAGTTACCAGGGGAAGATATTTAACTGGGGTAAAGGAAACTATGACGCTATCAGGCAGGAGTTGGGAAGTACAGATTGGGAGCAATTGTTCCACAGAAAGGGCACAACAGACATGTGGAGGCTGTTTAAGGAGCAGTTGTTGTGAGTGATGTATAAATTTGTTCCTCTGAGACAGGTAAGAAGGGGTAAGATTAAGGAGCCTTGGATGACGAGTACAGAGGTGCTTCTCGTCAAAAAGAAAAAGGCAGCGTACGTAAGGTGGAGGAAGCAAGGGTCTAGCACAGCTTTAGAGGATTACAGGCTTGCTTGGAAAGAGCTCAAAAGTAGACAGAGGAGGGCCAGGAGGCGGCACGAAAAAGGCTTGGCAGGAAGGATTAGGGAGAATCCGAAGGCATTTTACTCATACGTGAGGAATAAGAGTATGATCAGGGAGAAGGTAGGGCCGATCAGTGATAGCGTAGAGAACTTGTGTGTGGAGTCTGAGCAGATACGGGAAGCCCTAAATGAGTTTTTTGCTTCGGTTTTCACTGAGGAAAGGGACCTTGTTGTGAATGAGAACTTTGAGGAGCAGGAAAACAGGCTTGAACAGATCAAGATTGACGAAGTTGATGTGCTGGAAATTTTGGCAAACATTAAGATTGATAAGTCCCCAGGGCCAGACCAGATTTATCCTAGGATGCTCTGGGAAGCGAGAAAGGAGGTTGCTAAGCTGCTGGCGAAGACCTTTGCTTCCTTACTTTCCATGGGAGTCATACCGGAAGATTGGAGGGAGGCAAATGTTGTTCCTCTTTTCAAGAAAGGGAATAGGGAAATCCCTGGAAATTACAGACCAGTCAGTCTTACGTCTGTGGTCAGCAAGGTTTTGGAAAGAATTCTGAGGGATAGGATTTATGACGATTTGGAAAAGCATAGCGTGATTAACGGGAGTCAGCATGGCTTTGTGAGGGGCTGGTCATGCCTTACAAATCTTACTGAGTTCTTTGAGGAGGCCACGAGACAGGTTGACGAGGGTCGAGCAGTGGATGTGGTGTACATGGACTTCAGCAAGGCATTTGATAAGGTTTCCCATGGCAGGCTCATTCATAAAGTCAGGAGGTATGGGATACAGGGTGATTTGGCTGTCTGGATTCAGAATTGGTTGGCTGGCAGGAGGCAGAGAGTGGTTGTAGATGGTAAGTATTCTGCCTGGAGGTCAGTGCTGAGTGGTGTCCCGCAGGGCTCTGTTCTTGGGCCTCTGCTCTTTGTAGTTTTTATAAATGGCTTGGATGAGGAGATTGAGGGGTGGGTTAGTATGTTTGCTGATGACACAAAGGTTGGAGGTGACGTTGATAGTATCAAGGACTATTGCAGGCTTCAGTGAGACATTGACAGAATGCAGAGCTGGGCTGAGAAATGGCAGATGGAGTTCAACCTGGATAAATACGAAGTGATGCATTTTGGAAGGTCGAACTTAAATGCTGAATATAGGATTAAAGGCAGGATTCTCGGCAGTGTGGAGGAACAGCGGGATCTTGGTGTTCAAGTGCATAGCTCCCTCAAAGTTGCCACCCAAGTGGATAAGGTTGTTAAGAAAGCATATGGTGTTTTGGCTTTCATTAACAGGGGGATCGAGTGTATATGGTGTTTTGACTTTCATTAACAGGGGGATCGAGTGTAAGAGCCGTGAGGTTATGCTGCAGCTCTACAAAACCCTGGTGAGACCACACTTGGAATATTGTGTCCAGTTCTGGTCGCCCTATTATAGGAAAGATGTGGAGGCTTTGCTCAGAGTGCAAAGGAGGTTTACCA